>NW_027104433.1:0-6392 GCF_902728285.1 Clytia hemisphaerica | reverse complement strand
AACTAAAAAAGATTCAAAGTTGAAAAATTGAAAACGGAATTGGAAATTTATTTCCAAATTGATGGATTATTTTATTTTGGTTTAGATGAAAAGTTTTTGTTCAGAAAGAAAGTAATTTTTTCAATGCGGAAAACGAAACTCGATCGCATTCTGAGAAAAAATAAATTCCGCGAAAAATTTCTCAGAATGTGAAAAAGTCGAAAAAGTTTTCAAAATAGAACTATTTGTTAAAAGTGAAATCTTGCGTGAACTATTACACAAACAGCACCGATAGAACAAAAAATTACACACGAACTATTTGAAATGCGACCCAAAAAACTATGCCTTATTCTGAATAAGAATCACGAAATTGTGATAAAAGATAACAAAAAATAGAAGTGCTAATATGTAATGTGTTTCTCAGATTGTCAAATAAAGCTGCAAGCTAAACTAGTTTTATTTAAAAAAATCCTAGCTTGAATAAATTCAATTTTGCACGGGTACTTTCACTAAATTATACAACACTAGAGGTTCAGAAAATGAAAGGTTAAAGAATCTAGAAATTTCTCCGTTCAAATTCATTCATTCATTCATTAATTCATTCACTTTTCCACAAAAACCAGTCACCCCACCAAAATCACATAAAAAAAGCAAATGAAACATGTACACGAAACTTTCATTTTTAGCAGGAGAAGAAAAAAACTAAATCGTTCCCTTGAGGATGAAATCGACACTTCTTTTATTATGATTTCAGTTGATTGTCCTTGTGTCCCTCCCTTTCGTAATAAGAGAAAAACCCTTTCAAGTGAGGCCATTGAAATATCTTAAAAGTAAAATGGTAAATTTTCAATTTCTAGTCTTAAAATATTCTCAAATTGTTTCTAAAACGTTCAACCTTGCTTGAGCATCTTGGAGGGAGGGGGTGACGTCATCAGTCTCTGAGAATACCGAAAATAGTACCCCCTCTATTTTGTTCATTTATTTTTTGCTCAAATTTTGTGGGACAAGTCCAGTGACATTTATTTTTGTAGCCTGGAGATCAATGCTATGATTTCTTATTTTATATACTGATGGTGAAATATATAACATGGTTTTGGCTGTGAGTTTGAATTTCCAAGATTTTAAAGACGGTTAAAAACATAGCCAATCAAATTCTGTTATTCTTTCACTGGTCACACTAGACTAGTAAACTAGTCGTTGAAAACAGACCCATATACAAAAAATCAAGCTCCAAATAAAAAGAATCGAAGGGGTGAAGTTGCGTCTCTTTTCTGAATTTCAACGACTAGAAGCTACTTCCCTCCAAAAACGTTGTTTAATTTTACAACTTTTTTTAGGTTTTTGAGAATCCATCCAACTTTTTTGACTAAATGATATTTCATAGTAACATTGAACATGGGAACATATAAATAAATGAGTATTTCCAAAAACACAATAAACAGAAAAAAAATAAATGCAATCCCGCACGGGTCAGACATACAGAAATCTGTATGTCTCTCCTTACGATTTTAGGTGAAGAAAAAAAGGCGTTGGAAGTAGCTTCTAGTCGGTTATTTTCCTTTTCTCTCACGCGCGCTGAATATTTAATTAGTGTTTACATTATTTGATTGACAGTTTTATTATAAGGTTATAAATAATAACCGATTAGTTTACTAGTCTATGGTCACACTTTCTTAGAAAAAACGCAACTTTCGAAATTTGGTTTTTATTTTTTATTTCTAGTTTGAAATAAAGAGAGTTTACTGTATTAGGGTGTTCCCAAAATTTTGCAAAACTCGTTCTACTACACATCCGCTACACTAAATCTCGTATGGATAGCCCTTTGTTGTCTGGCAGTGTCTAATCGTCTGTTTGTTCACTACAGTATGTGGCCCCCAAAACGATTTTTATGAAATATTTCAAGATTTTCGATATTGCAAAGTCCAAACTGAAAATTTAGAAATTTTCAAAATGACAATTTATATTCAACAACGTCTTAATCAAGTTTCTGAAAATCAATGTCTTTGAAAATAGTCCCGCAGGAAAAAAAAAATTGAAGAAAACTTAACGGAAACTGAAAATATTAAGCGTTAAAGGTATTTTCTCCGATATGTTGCAAAAAAATAGAATGCCTTTGCTGAATAAAATATAAATTTTTTTTATAAGCTTACTCAACCTGAGAAGAATGGAATTCCAAGATTTTTGCTGTTCTCTTTAGATTTTCGGTTTTTATCAATGCTGATTCTAGGGTCCCAAAATAGGTGACCTTTGAAGATGCTTATCTTTACCCAGCCTCTAAAGGCACAGATGTCTGCATTTTCTGAACGGCATTAGTGTAGAAAGTTTCCTATACCCATGTCATAACTATTTCAATATCCAAGGAGCTAGAGTGAGTTATATGCAATTTTTATCTAATTTTGGTGTTAAAATATCTCCTTCATACGCAAATATGTTATTTTGAATCCGTCTCAAACCATCAAAAACATGCTCATTTTTTAGTATAATCATCATTCTTTCTAAATACACAAAAATCGTTTAATTCTGATAAATCTACAAGTCAGAATCCTCATTTTAATGACAACCTCCGTTTTGGGGGCCATATACTGTACTGTCAAAGAAATGAGATGATTTGATATGATTTGAACATTGAATCAAATGAATGATCAAATAAAATCAAACCAAATCATGGATAGAAAATATTATGTAACAGATGTACAAATCCTATGATATAGATTGGCCTACAATTATTATAGCATTATATGTTCAAAGGTTTTTGTCCAGAAAATATAGAACACCAGAATAGAAAATAAGGACGTTTCGTTTTGGGTACTCGCGAGCTTTTGATTGTGTAGTCAAACATTTATAAAATTTGCCGTATATCAAAACAAAAGTCCGAATCAAACTTACCATCAAAACTGAGCTTAGTTCCATCATTCAAGGTCACACTTCTCATAGTTTTGCCATCCCATTGGTTGCTATATGCGGGAGAAATTATTAATATATATCATCCATAGAAGCTTTACCTTTCAGAAAGGCAAAAACAAAAATTATGGAGATTGACATACTACATTCCATTGCTAAGGAGGGTAGTTTTTTCTACATTTGAAGTTTATATAGTATTGCAAAATCGAGGAAACAGAACAATTTAAAGGATTTTAGGTATAATTCGAAGACGAAAATTATCCATTGTTTTACTCCATATTTAAAACTTCAGTGAAATATTTAATATATTTAAAAATCCGCAATTTTCGATGGAATTTTCAACAGTTAACTACTGAAAATGACATTTTAATGTAAAATTTAGCCATTATTTACTAATTTGAGGTATAAGTAGCCATTTTTATAAATTTTGGCGTTATTAACGGCCCTAATTGGCGTAAGCCTAACATTAGGCGTAAAAGGGGCCGGCGTAAAAAGAGCCGATAAGATATTCCTTTTGTTGTGACATTGTGTTGAGGATAGGATGGTATAAAGTTCATACTCTATTCCAAAAACCCTTTCATATGCTAGAAATCAAAACTCTCCCAGGGAGACGGGTTGGTGCAATTTAAGATGGACGATCTAACGATTTACGATGCACGATTCGCGATCCATGCATAAAGTATTTACATAAAACTTAAATTATGTAACACATTTCCAAAACAATGGCGTAATCTTTTCTCGTTTTTGTTTACGACGGCAAATTTATGTAAAAAACTAATAAGTAAGCGATAAAGCTACAACTAATCAAGGCTTTTACTTAGACTAAACAATATACTGACGAACAATATTCGGCACCATGGTTTGCGGACCCTAATGTACGAAGTAAACAACATATATGTACAATGAGAGCGCAGAAAGTGTCTGCACGTGCTTTACTTTTCTTTTAAGGATCATGGTACAGACGGGAGAATGCGATGAAAGCTTCGTTGAATATAATTTGTATAATCTAACATGAATCATGCTTTTAAAAATAATTGAGTTTGTCGTTGATTTCTACGAATGAAACTTTGTAAATTGCCAAAATATCATGGTTAGCATGATTACGCATAAATCAGCATAATTTATGCATGGAACATGAATCGTGAATCGTGCATAGTAAATCATGAATCTTAAAATACCCCAACCCCAGGGAGATGATAGCGATAGAATGTCCGATAAAAAAGTTTCTTTTATGAGAAATTTAAAGGAAATTTGTCAAATGACTGTTAGTTGATTGATAATGGGAGCTTATCGAATAACAGAATGCCGAATCAGAGGGAATCAACTGTATTGACTTACATTCCAAGATGAAATGAAGTTGAAAAGTAAACGCCATCCTGAAGGAAAAAAATGATGTTTTTAGTCTGGAATATATTGTTAAAGGATTGCGGGCCCTAATTTTGGAATATGACTTATATCCTCTCATGAGCTTTTGCTATATAAATCATTGAAAATCGAAAATTCAACAGAAAAATTATACCTGAAATAGTTTTGCCATAGCTCTTCATTTTTGTTAAAATCATCTAGAGATTGTGAAACGTCCAAACTGAAATCGGTCAATTTCTGTGAAATAATTTTTGTTTGTTTTGAGCCGTCCTTTTCGTTGTATTGGAATTGTACTTTCAGAAGATCTTCTGCGTCTTTGCTCGATTCAACGTGTGTCTTGATGAAGTCCCATCGACATATTTTGAAAGCCTTTCGATGCTCGTAGCATTTTGTGAAAAAGGTTCGTTGAAATGACATCAAGATTGTTATGGTTCGTTGATTCGACGAGAAAATGATGCGTTGCTCGTTTCGTCACAAGAGGATTGTATGAGCCATTTCCATCCACGAACAGACCGATAATCGAATCAGAACGGTCTCCATCTCGTCCAAATTTTGACAATTTTCCTCATCTTGTGGATGTCTTGGTATCTCCGGTAAGTAAGGTGCGTATCAATGGACGCTTGGTATTTCAGGCAACTGAACCATTACTGACAATATCTCGCACATACCAAACTTCGTCTCCTTTCTCTCATCCAAACAGAACTGAGGGTTGCGCTAGTATCGGAAGAACAAGCAAATAAGGGTGAAAGCTTGGTGAAATAAAGATTCGTGGTTTCAAAAAGCTCCCGAAGAATGTCCACATTCCCATTATATAGATATTGTGCAGTTCTTTCCGACTTTTCGTTTTCTCGTCTGTGGCTGGACTTAAAAACGTTTTCAGGGTCGCGTAGCTTCGTTGGGTCAAATGATTCGCTTGCTTCTCGATCTTCTTTTTGCTAATAAATGGGAAGTAATTTGAAATTTCTCGTTAAAAGAACTCAGTTTGAAGCTTTGATGGCTCCTAAGGCTCACCACGCACTTCCAGTTCTTATAAAATTTGTGAACTGGAAATGTCTAGAGACAGTGCGCACTTCCGAGTTTTTTTGTGACGACACTGCACACGCGAAAATGCTCACCAGAAGTAATTTGAAGAAATAAAAATCTATGGAATTTTTGGTTTTGTAGCAATAAACAAATCTGAAGAAATACCAGGAAGTAAATGGTACGGAACCTCTTAGATCTTGGTGCTTTATTTTTCTTTGCCTAACTATTGGTTTCATTTCTATTAGTTCTACTTTGAGGGAAGGGGTGGAAAAGGTGGATGCAAAAAACAAAGTTGATATTCTATCACTTTTTGCTTCCCCGATTTAAGCCCGAAAATTTCCCGATTTTTGCCACTGGGGGAAAATTTTGCTGACCAGCACTTAAATCGGAAATTTTAACCTGTAACTCTTGATATGAACAACTCGGAAATTTTGATTCACTTTGCGTAACTCGACATTCATTTTAAAGACCAAAAAAAACCAAAATTTCATTGCGCGGGCCGCTTGCTTGGAAATTTCACGCTGTGATAACAAGTCAGAAGTGCGCAGTGTCACTTGAGCTGGGCCATTGACCTAAGAAAGTTCTAGTACACAAATTTTATAAGAACTGGAAGTATGTGAAAACTAGAAGTGTGTGTTTGGAGCCTTCTGGGTCATCGTACGAAGGTGCTAGAGAAGAATCGGATCCGAAGAATCTTCTACCTTTTAAAGCAAGAAAAATTGAAGCCTTAAGTTTGCCGTGCACTTTTAAATTTTATTTGAAAAACACACAGGTTACGTGTTTTGATTGGGAAATAAGTGGCTTCATTTCCCATCCAGGAATTCTAGAACTAGCCTCTTTGGGGCTTTAAAATCGATGGCAATCAGCCACTTCTCACAGATCAAGTAGAGCCTATTCATATTGAAAGAGAACTGATGAAAATATAGTCCCCAGTGGAAAATTATACTCTAAAAAGAATTGTGCTACTTTTTCCATCCCTACTGAGTTTTCTGGCTCAAAAAAATGGAATATATTAATCTTCCCAATTAAATTTTGGTCCTTTATTTAAGCCCAACTGCCTGAAAGATCCTGCTAGCGGGTCTATGAGCAGGGTGTGTTGCCAAGGAGAGCACGTTTTTTTTCAC
>NW_027104432.1:459390-482108 GCF_902728285.1 Clytia hemisphaerica | reverse complement strand
GGGTGTCCCTAATTAAAGTATCGAGTTTGAACATGCTATTGAGTAGAAAAGTTTGTGTGTGTTATCGCCAAAATAAAAGAACGTTCTCCATCACACAGGCTTAAATAACAAAAAGGTAGTTACAACGTATAAATTAATCGTAATGACAAAGAAAAAAGAGGGAGAGCTTAAAATACAATTTTGTGAACAAACACGCACATAAAACTTTCTACTCATAGTTGTGTTTCGACTCGATACTTTAATTAGGGACACCCTGTATATGGCGTCAGTGTACAGACTAGAATATTTAGTGTTGGATCAATCATGAAAGTAATAAAGATATAGATGGAGAGAAACGTCTCGGTAATGATCTAAATGGTCGTTGAAATCTTTCATAAATCTATTCAAAGCGACTTTTCTTTGATGTATGATGGTACTTGGTATTGGTATTGGAAGCAAAAAATATCAATTTATAACTTTATAAGAACAGAAAGAGACTGTTTGGTTGATTTTGAAAAACTAAATTTTGCCGAAAATCCTTGTTAAAATGCAATTGGAAATAGTTTCAACTGATGTAAGACTAAAAGAGTATATTAATTTCATAAGGACACATTTTTGGGCTGGCATTTTGTTAACATTGAGAGTTGCATCACATTATCATTGAAAGTTTCTCATCTTAAAATCTTCACGTCTAAGTGGGCAGCGGTTTTCATACTCTGAGAAAATGATCGATACAAGGTTCCTAGGGCGATTGCAATTTTTGGCTAATGTTTTACTGATTTATTTTGCTGTTTTAACTGGTTTAAAGAAGTTGTTTCATTATGAGTCATGGAAGAGTCCTCAGAAATTCCTCTGAAGCTGCCAAACAAGAGGAGATCCTGGAACAAAAATTGCTCGAGTTTGGGAAGAAACTGGTAACACAAAAAGGACATTAATGATATGATATGATAACGATGTCTTTTTTAAATATTTCCTATCTATATAGGAAATATTTGTTAAAACGGTAATTTTTCTCCTTCTTCTCCTTATTCTTCAAGTCTAACGCCGGTTTTGGTCAATTTCGTGAGTTTGTACATGAGTTTCTTTTTAAATCAAGCTCCGGCGGTAAAAACAGTAGGATGTACTTTTTCGAGGCGGAAGACGTCATTTCTTCGAGAAACGTCTGTGGTAAATATCCTTACGGCGCTCTATTCTCCTTGCCGATCGGGCAACGTCGGCCGTTTCAGAAGCGTATTGTTGATCTGACCATACTGCTTTGTTCTAACTGTCAAAACAAAGATGGCAGAAAATAGACAACAACTTTTGCTCTTTCGCTACTTTTCTTTGCTTTGGTTTTTATGCTTTGATGAGTTGAATTGGATCATGATTTTTGTACGATTGTCACAAGGAATGGTCGATAATGAACTTTTCTTAATATTCCTTTCTGGATTTGATGTTTCGTTTACATTCTGTTGGTTTGAAATGAGCTGGAATGAGAGATGATACAATTACAATCTCTTGGTCTTGGAAAACAGGACATTTTATCAACTTTCACAACAAACTAACTTCAATTTTGTTTGTATATATACATAAATCGTACAAAGGCAAGTGACTGTGAATAAATCTGACCATGTTATACCTGAAAAATTACATATTAAAAGTTTGCACCCAACGAATGCAATGCCGACAATGCAACAATGGGAATGGTTGATGAACTGATTTTAGCTAAAAATTTAAACATGGAGAAAAATTGACTGGTTAATGATTACATTTCCCTTGGTGTTTTTATCTACAACAATGAATTAACTGCTGGTTAGTGACAGTTAGTGTAGTGAAAACTTGTTGCGGTTATAAATTTTTATTGAACTTGGAGATTTTCTTCCCCGCATGCATTTTAAAACGTGGAAAACTTTTAGTTGTGAATTTAAAGATCTTTTGCAACGTGTGTTTTGATCGTGGAAACTTTTGTCTTGAATTTGGATATTTTCTTACCGTCAACTGCTCCAACTTGGGACTATCTGACAAAACATGGTCCGACAGCAATTTGACCACCATTTCACCAAACCTCCAAAGTCATTTGATTTGAGTTAATGAACGACGTATTAAAAAAACACAATTTCTCTTTCACACTGCGTAGGCTTTTAAATTGAAAAATGAAAAAAATCCGTAGTGGATACAGGAAAAAATTTTCGATTTCCAAGGTTGGAAATTTCAAGTTTTCTTAGTTGGAAAAAAGATAAAATCCAATGGAAAATCCAACCTGAAAATGTGGGACATTCTCCAAGGTTGAAAATTTTGCATTTTCCATGGCTTGGAATTTTCGTAAATCCAGGTTGAAAAAAGCCAAAATCCAAATTTAACAAGGTTGTAATTTTCGTAAATCCAGGTTGAAAAAAAGCCAAAATCCAAATTTAACAAGGTTGGAATTTTTTTAAATTAAGTTGGAAAAAAGCCAAAATCCAAGCTTAAACAAGGTTTTTGTTTTTGTGAACAGTCACTCGCTAGCCTAGGCTCGATGGCTCCCGGTCAATCTCTCGTTATTGTTCGCACAGATACGTGGTTGATTTTAGATCACTCACACAGCTCAGCAGGGCGCTATTTGAAACTATGACACAAGTAACCTATGTGCTTCACTGTGCGAACTCACTGCGATTGACCGAGGCCGCTCCGAAGAGACGCCTCACCTGACGGAAACTTACAGCTTGACTGCTCACATTATAGCCTAATATCTAGGTTAGCTATATATCAAAACAGTTTTGAGCGAAAAATCGCTTGTGGTTTTCCCAAGGACATGCGCAGAAAATGGTTAGAAAAACGTAATTTCCACATGGATTTTTAACGTTTTCCAAACTGTTTGGAGAAACACAAATTTCCAACCCAAAAAGTCTAGTTTTCCAATCGAAAGAGTTTCAATTTCACAAAAATGTAATTTCCACATGGATTTTTAACGTTTTCCAAACCTGTTTGGAGAAACACAAATTTCCGACCCAAAAAGTCTAGTTTTCCAAGAAAGGGTCTCAATCTTAGAAAAATGTAATTTCCACATGGATTTTTAACGATTTCCAAACTGTTTGGGAGAAACACAAATTTCCGACCCAAAAAGTCTATTTTTTCAACTTGAGGTATCAAATTTACTAAAATATGTATTTTCACATCGATTTTTGACCTTTCTTTTCAATTCCAAACAAATTTCCCACCCAAAAAGTCATGTTTTCCAACCAGCCTTGGAAAATTGTCATTTCTACATGGGTTTTTTTCACTTGATTTTTCAAGGGCATTGGTTTATTCTACAAAACCTATGGGTAATTTACGTTTTCCAAATCAGCTTAAGGTAATCGCTCAAATTTCCAACCTTCAATTATAAAACCAAAATTTCCAACCCAAAAATATTGAATTTCCAACCTTGGAAATCGAAATTTTTTTCCTGTGAATACACACGAGTGTCTAGTCTAGATCGAAGATGAACAAATCAGTGGCAAAACGATGGAGCGTTTGACGTCACTCACGCGGCTAGTTACACACGCGTTATTTGTTAACCCCATCGGGCGATAGGCGGCTGGTGTTCTCTAATTATTCTCCAATCGGTGCTATCAGTGAAAGTTATCGTGACATGTTATGAAAGGAAGTATGATTGATAAACTGGTGGACATATCAAAACAAATTGGTTGTCAAAGAGATTTAATAAGTAAGTGAAAATACAGACCAGATATCAAACAGTCCCATGTTTCGACCAATCGTCCCAACCCAAGTTAAAGTAGTTGATGGCATGTACATTTAAAACGTGGAAACTTTTTTGATAAATTTGGAGATTTTCTTACACGTGCATTCAAAACGTGGAAAACTTTTGTCGTGAACTTGACATTTTCTTACACATGCATTTAAAAAATGAAGAAAACTCAAGTGATTTCCTGGCATGACAATTTATTTTATTTTTTGACATTTTTTTGGAAATTTTGATTGTTTCCAAGTATATATGTGTATGTGACATTTTTTGCTTTTGCAGCATGCTTTTGGAAATCATAAAATGGCTTCTGTTAGGGGAATTTTTTTCTATCGACATTCTTTCAGATTATGAAATGTTTTCCAGTATATAAAAATGAGATTTTTTTTTTTGCATTCTGTCGGACAATATGAAATTGTATCCCTGTTTTGAAAGATTTTTACTTTTTAGCACGTACAGTATTTCAAAAAACTCCAAAAATTACTTTAAATTTTTACATTTTTACAATATTTTATTTATGAAAGTATAATGCAAAATATTTCATCTCAGTTTGAAAATATATAAAATTTTTTTTTTTTTCTTACTGTAAAATATTCTCCTTTTTGTCATTCTTTCATTTTAAATATTTGCCCTTTTTGGCTATATATATAATATTTCTGGAAATGAGCGCTTAAAATAATATTTATATAATCAGTTCTTTTGATGCGTTCAACAACACTCTTACTTGGCGGTGCAACGCCGGGTGACCGCAGGCTCGGATACAGAGGGAGGCTATAACCAATGGAGGAGAGTGCACTTTATTATCGTATTACCTTATATGGAAACTAATTACTCACCATGAATAAGATAGCCTACCTCCTGTATCCGACCCTGGACCGCTAGTATAATACTAAAATCCATTTTATTTAAAGTCTACCTAACGAAAATTAAAGTTCCAGCCAATTTGATTACTGCATTGTTGTTCTCAGTCGGGTTCAGCTTGGATATATTCCGTGATCCGTAGCTTTGAACCTACAGTCATCTTATGAATAATCCTGTAAATACTGGCAATTACATAAATGGAATTTTGAAATTCTTAGGGACTTGTGTTGCTTGATGTTATCTGAGATCTAAAGCACTTTGAAATCTTTTGAGGACACCAATTATTATTTTAACATTTGTAAAGGAAATATTTATCCGCATCTTTGCGGCTCTTGTTATAATTCCTGACCATTTTCTCTATGTAATTTCTCTTATAAATTTTTAGTTGTGTACTTCTTTTTTGTAGTCAGATGCAAAAAATTAATATCATATATGGAAAAGAGAAGTACAAATTATCAGAAAATGCAAAAATATTAATAGAAAGTCCTTTTAAAGATGAATTTTTCCCAAATTCCATGTTATTTTATTGACGAGTTACTGTATCTCGTCTCGCAGTCGTGAACCCCTTAAGTACTTTTTGCTGAGTTAAATCGTCATTCAGTCAATTTTACCCACAACCTCCAAAGAAAGGCTCGGTATTTTAAGAACAGTCAGTTCAAAAAGCCGCGGTATTTTAGGCACGGAAAAATAAAAAGAAGCAGTCGTTAAAGGGTTAACAACCGTGTTAATGCACTTGTGGTATTTTGAATTTTTGGTACAAGATGTTATAAGAATCAAAAAAATTGTGACTAGAATATCTTGACAAAAGTAAGGGTTTTTACCATATCAAGGCCAAATGGTCTCAAACCATCATTATCCCTTTAACGAGTCAACAATAAAAAAGGACACACTTTTCAATTTCATCTAAATTTAGGGCATTTAGAGAACTGTAAAAGATTTTTTCGACCTCAAATTTCATATCACACACATTAACTACATACTTTATTACATCTGATATTTATAACAAAGGCAAAATATCTCGACAAAAAATATTAAACATATGCAGGTCATTGAATTTGAAGCCCCGAGAGGCAAGAGGCAAGAGAGGAATCTTCAAACTTTCTCAAGCAAGAAAAAGTGAAGCCTTTAGTTTGCCCCTCTATTTAGAAATTTTGTTTGAAAAACACACGGGTCATATGTCACATGCTCTTGTAGTATTTTGAATTTTTGGTACATCTTAACTTTTACTCCTTATCAGTACACAAAATTCCAAACATTAAACATGATACTTTCTCTTGGAGACAATTGGATTATCTTTGTAACGCGAGGCCCGTACTGTACAATGAGAATTACATAGTTAATAAACAAAGACAAATATAAATAATATATATAAACTGTAAATGACAAATTTAGACGGTCATAATAGATACACTAAGATAAATCACAAATATGTATTTAACTGATTCTTCGGTGATATTCTGTACGTTTTACAATCGATAAGTCTTTCGTTAAGTCTATGAATCATTCAATATGTTCAACAATTTCAAGACTTTTGTTGCGTTTGAATTCTTCGATATCTCTTCCGTTTCGTTGTTTTCATAATTAAACATAACCTAAGGGACTCTGCGATCTAATGAGCATCTTCCATGGACTAAAAACTTACCTCCCTCGAGGCTACAGGGGTCAGTCTGGTTCGCCAATCTGACTGATCTTTTGGTAGGACAAAGAAACCTTGGTTCGTTAATAAAATAATAAATCTGTTATTGTCTTCTTCTGTTCCGTTTCGTTCTCCCCCCGTTCCCCTCCATAGCTTGATGGGTTATTCGGTCCCTATATTGTCGCCAATCACCGTATGTTCATATGAATAAAAATAAATGTAATCGATTAAAATAAAGTCATCTTATTAAAAATCAGGAATACTATTTTTACACTGATTCTAAAAAACATCACAACATGCATCTTAAAATGGACTGGGTCCAAGTTATAGGCCATGAGAGTATTTTACAGACCAGAATGGTTCCTGGCCCATACCTCGGACCTAGTCCATTTTCACATACATATCATGATGATTTTTAGAATCAGTATGAAAAAACCTTTCCAACAGTATATGATATGACATGTTTTGGAACAAAAATAAAAATTTTTTTCCGGCATGCAGACTGGTCTGTAAATTACTTCCGTAGCTTATAACTCGGACCCAGTCCATTTTCAGATATATGTTGTGATGTTTTTTAGAATCAGTGTGAGAAAACCTTTCCAACGATATATCATATGATATGCTTTGAAGATAAAAATTTTTTGTCTTGCCTGGGAGGCATTCTGGTCTGTAAAATACACAAACAGGTGTTCCGGAAGTGGGTCAGAGGCTTAAAATGTTTCTTACCCCCTAAGGTACCACTGTACCAAATTTCATGCTTTCTAGTCAAAAACGCACAATTGTTTTCATTTTTAGCACACTTTCCCTGGACTATACACCTTTCCCAAGTTTATCGATTTTTTTCGACCTCTCCAGTTTGAAACGAGAACTTTTAAAGCTTTTGGTGATACAAAGTCATTCTGAAAATTTGAGATCAAAAGCTTTTTCAGTTCCTTTTTTATGGCTGTTTTAATTCCTTTGTTTTTACAGTCAAACCTCTCTTAAAAGATATTTTATCCTACCGGGCCTCGTTTCTATGCCGTTTCCATGGGATACTTTTGTTTAAGAAAAAACTTTAAAATTGAAATATCTCAAGAACCGGAAGAGCTTTTAACATAATTTTTTTTTTGTTGATTTTGTATTTCGTAATAGAATCTTTCTAAATTAAATGCAAGTAGAGCAGGGTTTTGGAATAGTATTTTTCAAAAAGTCGAAATAAACTCGGGAAAGGTGTATTCGCATGCCGGTACTATCATCCGAAATCGTATAAGATATTCAGATTTCCGGATATTTTTTTCAAAATATAGCGGAAATAGCACAAGATGTTATAAGAATCAAAAAAAATGTAACTAGAATATCTTGATAAAAATACTGTAAGGGTTTTTACCATGGAAGTAGGTATCAAGCCCAAATGGTCTCAAACCATCATTATCCCTTTAACAAGTCAACAATAAAAGAATCAATAAAAAGGACATATTTTTTAATTTCATCTAAATTTAGAAAACTGTAAAAGATTTATTTCGACCTCAAATTTCATATCACACACATTAACTACATAATTCATTACATCTGTTATGCGCAGATGTGTAATTTTTGCGCAGATATGTAATTTCTGCGCATATATGTAATTATTTTGCGAAGATATGTAATTTCTGCGCAAATATGTAATTATTTTGCGCAACTATGTAATTTCGAGCTGCGCAGATATGTAATTAAATTTCTGCGCAGATATGTAAAACACGATCTTCAAAATCAATGGTACCTTTTTTGGACTTAGGTATTTTAGCGAATATCTATCAAATACAAGAAGTAATATCTTATAAGCATCAACTTTATAAGAAAAATATCCATAACTTTTGAACCAACAACTTTTAGCATTGGGTGATTGGTTCTTTCAAAGCAGACATGGAATAGGGCCTTAAATGAAAATAATTATTTTTTTTTAAACATCATCTTCATAAGAAAATGATCTATAACTTTTCAACCACTAACTTTTAGCTTTCGGTGATTGGTTCTTTCAAAGCAAACATGGAATAGCGCCTAAAATGGATATGACTATTTTTCTCGTAAGCATCATCTTTATAAGAATCAAATCAATAACTCTTGATAGACGGTGATATACCTATTGATTTTAGTTTTTACAAAGTAAATAAGGGACGGGGTATAATATGAGCATATTTATTTTTACTATAAGCAACTACTTTATAAGAATCAAAGCAACAACTGTTGATAGACGGTAATATATCCTTCGGTTATTAGTTTTTACAAAGTAAATAAGGGACGGCGCATAATATGAGCATTGTCATTTTTCTTATAAGCAACTACTTTAATAAGAATCAAAGCAATAACCAAAGAGAATATAAAAACTAAAGTTGGAGAGAGAACAAAATTTTTCCCTATTTTTCGATGTGTGGTGCCATAATAATAGCTATTGATTTGCGCTCTATTATGAATGGACCAATGGGAGTGCGTTATTTTCTCTTTTTTTTTATTGACGTTTACGAGAGAATAACAACGAAAAAAGACGAGCTTTGTTCGGACTCGGACTGAACTCAATAATAACAGAAATTCTTTTTTTTCTAAAATCATTTATAAAAATATCTCTGAAGCTGAATTGTAGCTGTATATTTCAAACATGAAACTATATGCCTATTTTCTTCAAAACTTTCTTATATCTTAAAAACTGAAAATATAAGAGTTTTAATATCCATGATCCATGTATTGATATGTCAAAGCAAACTGCAAGAAAGACAATTTCAAAAAGAAATGCATGAATAATCAGATTTGAAAATTTTGACGATTTGAAAATGGTTAGCATTTAAAATATATCTAATATAAATATATGTAGGTATATAAAAAAAGTTTATCAGTTATCTGTCATCTGTATGTAACAATAAATACTGTACAACACCCACCACCACCAGTTAAAACAAAGAGAATATAAAATGTAATGCTTGGAAGCTTTCGATTGACTTTGAGTAATGCTCTCCTATGCTTCGAACAAAACTCACATCGATTTGGTCCATGGCTTTTGGAAAGAAGAACCTCACAACTTGAAGCTCGAATGATAAGTGAGTTAATGGTCATAACATTTAGTTGCTGGTCCTCTACACAGGAAAAAATGTTCGATTTCCAAGGTTGGAAATTCGATATTTTTGGGTTGGAAATTTTGGTTTTATAATTGAAGGTTGGAAATTTGAGCGATTACTTTAAAGTGATTTGGAAAACGTAAATTACCCATAGGTTTTGTAGAATAAACCAATGCGCTTGAAAAATCAAGTGAAAAAAAAACAATGTAGAAATGACAATTTTCCAAGGCTGGTTGGAAAACATGACTTTTTGGGTGGGAAATTTTTATTTTCCAAACAGTTTGGAAAGTGAAAAAAAAGGTCAAAAATCGATGTGAAAATACATATTTTTGTAAATTTGATACCTGAGGTTGAAAAACTAGACTTTTTGGGTCGGAAATTTGTGTTTCTCCCAAACAGTTTGGAAAACGTTAAAAATCCATGTGGAAATTACATTTTTCTAAGATTGAGACCCTCGAGACCCTTTCTTGGAAAACTAGACTTTTTGGGTTGGAAATTTGTATTTCTCCAAACAGTTTGGAAAACGTTAAAAATCCATGTGGAAATTACATTTTTATGAAATTGAAACTCTTTCGATTGGAAAACTAGACTTTTTGGGTTGGAAATTTGTGTTTCTCCGAACAGTTTGGAAAACGTTAAAAATCCATGTGGAAATTACATTTTTATGAAATTGAAACCCTTTCGATTGGAAAACTAGACTTTTTGGGTTGGAAATTTGTGTTTCTCCAAACGGTTTGGAAAACTTTAAAAATCCATGTGGAAATTACGTTTTTCTAACCATTTTCTGCGCATGCTCCTTTGAGAAAACCACAAGCGATTTTTCGCTCAAAACTGTTTTGATGTAAAGCAAACCTGGATATTAGACTATAGTGTGAGCAGTCAAGCTGTAAGTTTCCGTCAGGTGAGGCGTCGCTTCGGAGCGGCCTCGGTCAATCGCAGTGAGTTCGCACAGTGAAGCACATAGGGTACTTGTGTCATAGTTTCAAATAGCGCCCTGCTGAGCTGTGTGAGTGATCTAAGATCAACCACGTATCTGTGCGAACAATAACGAGAGATTGACCGGGAGCCATCGAGCCTAGGCTAGCGAGTGACTGTTCACAAAAACAATAACCTTGCTTGAGATCTTTTTTCCACATCTCTGTCATCACTTTTTGGATTTTGGCTTTTTTCAACCTAGATTTTCGAAAATTCCAACCTTGTTAAATTTGGATTTTGGCTTTTTTCAACCTAGATTTTCGAAAATTCCAACCTTGTTTTCCAACTGAATTTAAAAAAATTCCAACCTTGTTAAAGTTTGGATTTTCGCTTTTTTCAACCGCGATTTTCGAAAATTCCAACCTTGTTTAAGTTTGAATTTTGGCTTTTTTCAACCTCGATTTTGGAAAGTTCCAACCTATAAGCTTGGATTTTGGCTTTTTTCCAACTGAATTTTTTAAAAATTCCAACCTTGTTTAAGCTTGGATTTTGGCTTTTTTCCAACTGAATTTTCAAAAATTCCAAGCCATGGAAAATGCAACATTTCCAACCTTGGACAATGTCCCACATTTTCAGGTTGGATTTTCCATTGGATTTTATCTTTTTTCCAACTAAGAAAACTTGAAATTTCCAACCTTGGAAATCGAAAATTTTTTCCTGTGCTAAATATCCATTCGGTAAAAAAGACTCAAACCCTTCAACCTTGTATTCAATTAGTTCACGGAAATCATCATTTCCTATGCAAATTTTAGCTTCTTTCAGATCTTAGCACAATTTCAATGTTATTAGCTGTTAAAATGACTGGAAGACTTTGAAAGAACGATCCCTGCGGTATGTCTCTTTGATAAACCTGTAACATCCAAGAGAGATGATATTTTACAGTTAAACAAAAGTGTTATAACATTGTCCTTGTCCAACAAAGCAATTTTTGCTATTTTTTTGACAATAATTCCAGCAGTATGAAACCATTCTCTTTAGCAATTGCAACTTAAGTATCAAGGTCAAAAATCCTGGATTGTTTCATTGTGGTGGAAACTTGTGTTCTTTTAGTCGGTGCAATCTACATAACGTACAACTATCATCATGCTTAAACTTTGCAATATCGTAGAACTCAAATACTGGCCATCATATTCAACTTTATTCAGTTTGACGGATAGTGGAGTCAGTTAAAAGAAAAATCGTGCAAATTGTGATAAAAGCATGAAATTTGGCACAGAGGTCAAGAATGATCAACTGATCAAAATTTTCAAGGGAGACAAGTGCCAAATGTCATGTGTCACTCCCTGTCAGCATTTGTTGACAAACAAATATGTCACCCCAAAACCTGTCATATTATATATTGCTGGAAAACTAGTTAAATTCTGAACAACTTTTTTGCTTACACCAACTTCAGAAAATGTACCCAATAAGAGCAAATGTCGATTTTAGATTAAAAAATGACGTCATCAATTTTAGTGATTTTTCAAGTTCCTCAAAACCCATCATGTTATACATCGTTGGAAAGCTAATTTAAAACTGAACAACTTTCTTGCCTACAAAAATCTACTTAGATGTACCCAATAAGAGTAAATATACATAAAGCAACACCTTCAAAATCTGAAATTAGTTACCTGAAAACAGAGTTTTTTCAATTGTTCATATAAAGTTATACAAAATTATAAAAGTTATACTAGCCATAACTTTCATTAAGGTGCCACCGCAGCAAAACGGACACATAGAGTTGAATTTGCGTTCAAAAGGAATGATCTTAGCCCTACAGTAATTTTTATTAAGAGTGACCTCTCATCTGAGACAAAGTTCTTTCAAATGCTAACAAATGTGTCAAGGGAGTGATTTACAGTCTACTTAGAGTGACGTCCGTGCCTTGTCTTACACGTTTTTTATAAGAACAATTTCATAAGAATACGAGGCTGAAATTTGGCCAAAACCTAAGAACAAATTAAGAAGAATCTGAGCCTCAGATTTCAGAAATTTACTAAGAAGTACAGGTTTCCATTTTCATTAATATTGACATTTAAGCCTGAAAAACTCATATAGAATTAAGAGCGGCCCAACCAGACTCATATGACTTACTGGTTTTTCCTATAAAAAGCGTATATCTGAAGATACTGCTCTTCATATGTACAAGTTTAGCAACATAACTGTTCAAATACTATGAGTAGAGTAATATTTTTAACCTATGAAGAGCGCTAATAACTACTTGTGGTATAAAAAGGGAATTTCCCAGAAAAGGGAATTTCCTTAGATTCATTAACTCTCCAGGGATAGGAAAAGACAAACTGAGATTTCAAAATGAGTAATCAGATCAAAATAACTCCGGAAAAGTCTTTTTGATGATGATAAAACAATAGAGAGACCGTAGGATAAGAATGCTACCGTCAAGCGGAACTAAAATACTGAAAAACGCGCGCAAAATTATGAGATGTTTGCCAAACTTCCTTATGCGTGAAGCTATGAATGCCATCCTCGGGAGCTTTAGGCTCCCTGCGGTGGCAATAAGCCCGTTTTGGATAAAAATTTGAAGTCACTTTAAAGGTTTTGAAAAACCACTCTCTTATTTGATTTCTAGTAACAAAAAAAATGCCAGATATTTTGAAATTCAAATGTTCGATTTTGTTGCGTTCAAATTAGAAACTCAAAATTTGACTCCTCAAATATTGCAAATATCAAAGATTTCTTCCAAAAAACTTATATAAATTTTCAGCAAGATCTTCGGTTATTGTACTGATTCGACGTTCAAAAACCAATCGCAATAATCAACCTTCGCTTCGCCTTCTTCTTCCCGTGTTACACTATAATTCAATATTTACTTTAGGGATTTGGGAGACTTTCTCAATATTCAATATGCTGTGGTATTCGATGAGAATCCCTTGAAATTTGAATTAGAGAGTGTCAACTACTGTATATATAGATTTTTGCAAAATGCAAACTTTCCTTTATGGAATTTCCCTTTTATAGGGCGCCTTGTTTTATACTTTAGTTCAGTTTCAAAAATTCTTTTAATTGTCAGCTGTGTGCTGTTCTGTATCAATAGTGTTAGAACGATGATGGAAAAAACTATATAAATAACTGTCAGACTGTTGTTCTGTCAGTCTGTGTTCTGTTTCGCTGGAAAATATAAATCAATCTCAATGTCTAAAAAGGATTCAAATTGTTTAGTTTTCCTTTCAGCAAACTCACACTGGATTGTTGGGTTTATAGAAAAGTAGTGCGATTGGACTACTGGACTGTGCTAATAACTGGAATAAAACAGATTTAAAGAAACAGGGAGAAATTCAAGATGTCTGCCACCATCACATCAGGTCCACCAACTTTCCTTTTTTATCGCTGACATTACCTTATACCTAAAGCCAGAGCCATCGGCTGATCGTTTGAAACATAGTCAATAGAAGAAATACCAGATAATTCAATTGACATTGTTTGAAAGCTCCGACACGATAGGAAGAAACAAACGTCCGCCGCGCAAGCTAAAAAAGAGCTATCCTGTAAAACACGGCTTATCGCTCTTCATTCCGGGAAATCAAATAACCGTTAATTGATAATGTTCCGCTAAGCGGAACTAAAATACTGAAACGCGCGCGCAAAATTATGAGATGTTTTCCCAACTTTCCCTCACGAGTGAAGCTATGAATGCCATCCTCGGAAGCTTTAGGCTTCCTGCGGTGGCAATAATTAAAAAAAAGCTTGTACGATGCCAGATAGAAAATACTACAGCTTGATCTTAGTTTTTGAAATTGATTGTCAAGAAAGCTAAGAAAGTCAACCCAAAGAGTGACAAGTTTAAAGAGACTAGGACACGAAAATGTTCTTTACTTTTTCGCTTTACCAAAATAGCTTAAAAAGAATCTTGAAATCTTGAATGTGAAAGTTGTTCATGTAAATAAACTATATAGTTAATGTCATTGTAGTTCAATGTTAAAGCTTCTGACAACTTCCTCCGCATTGGCAAAGCTCTGTGCAAGGGAGTTCCGCCTTTTTGCATTTACACCGACCAAAACAACCTTTTTGCATTTACACCGACCAAAACAACCTTTTTTGCAACCACATTTGATTAGTTTGCGACATTTGTTGGATGCTTTGCGTTGTGTCATCCATAATGGTACGTACTTTTCATCTTGCAAGACAAAGCCCCAGTCTTCTGGATCATACTCTGGTTGTTGTTTGAGAAGAGAGTGGCACCATGTACTATAAGATAAGTATACAAACTGTGTTGAGCATGCTGTTAAATGATTCTCAGAAGGACAGATCTAGTATTATCAGATCTATAGACAGTGTATAATACAATGCACTTACATGTTTTGGCCCATCGCTCTTTTCGCTTGTTGAATCAGGGCGGCCTTTGTCGGAGGTATGTTTTCAACAGCCTTAGCTTTCTTGGTGAAAAGCTCCTTCCTACACTCGTTTACATCTTCCAAAGAACTTGTTGGGTCGTACATCAATATGACGAATCTTTCGATCACGTTTAAATCTTCATCCGTCAAAAAATCGTTTCTTGCAAGCCTGAAGGTAAAACAAAAAATAGTTAGATGTTTTTATGTATCTTTTAGTTATAAAACTCTTCAGTGATTGCCTTTCCACTATTAAAACTTGAGTATTTGGATGGGTCACAGGCAAGAAACAACAAAAATTTATTTATTCATTGATAAATTTTCTCCCTACTCTATGGTAGAGCATCTTCAGATCTAACATAACTCATAAAAAAAAAACATATAACATCTAGCATCTATCTTTTAGTAATTAGCTAGTTCACCTAATTAGTTAAGTCATTACTTATTTCGTAAATTTTGATTCACTGACAGGAAAGATTTAATTTTACATAGATTTAATAAAAATGTGGACTAGTTTTAATAGAAGAAATCATTCATTCATACCTTGAAAATGTTTCTTGTCCTTCTTGAAACAGTCTCAACACCTTTCAGGCAGTCTTCTTTCCTTTGCCATTGAATGATGATACGGTGTCACACCCGGTAAACAAGTGCCAAAATGATATACTGCTGCAAATCTTTGCACCCAAGATATTCGTGCAGTCGTGAATGGAGATATACTTCCTTGATTTACCAACTCCAAATTCAATCCAGAGCTCTTCCAAGTTCAATGCAGCGAAATGTTGGATTGCAATGACAACGACATCAGTGTCAACAGTGACTATTGACACCTTCTTGAAGCCATTTCTGGCACCATCAAGGACATGCAAGAAAACTCTCGTGTCAGCCTCTTCGTGGTTGCAAGGAGCAAGGTTTGTATTGTCAATATTATATCTCTAACAGTGGTGACGACGTTCGTTTCTTTCTCATTAATTTCCCCAACAGCAGTCTCAGCAAGCATCGTGAACAGCTCGGTTTTGTTTGTATCGTTTCTCATGAATTTCTGGAAATCCTTGTAGATCTTTGTGTCTTTACGGATGGAAATTCGGATACCTTCTCCTCTGTTCTCTCTGGTCTGGCTCTTCAAACTTCGTTGCTTGTACACGTCAAAGACGACGTCTAGCCTCTGGATGTTTTGTGAAGCTATTCTCAATTTACTGGTCAACTCATCTTTGCAAAAGTTTCCATATGTGTTGGATGTTTGTGGACGGTTCATGTTGACAAAAGCTGCCCCATCAATAACTTTCATAGTTACATATGGTGCCTCATGCTTAACTTCGACCTTTGTAAGCATTGGACGAAATCTGATTTCGACGTTGCCTTTCTGAGTTTCCCGTATTCAGGAATAGAAATCAGAAAAGAATGATTTTCGTGGGCAAAGAAATTTTCGAGATCACCTTCTCTCGACTGACAGGCCACATAAAGATTGGCGTATGATCTTCTTTCAGTATTTAAAGTCGCCAATTTCTGTTTAGTTTTGGATGCCTTCATTGTATGTTTTTGACGGAAAAGAAGTAATTTGTTTCGTGGTAGATTTTCGTAGAGTGACGAGCTCCTGTCTACTAATCTTTTCTTCACGAAAGAAGCATACTGATCAAATCTCTGGCTGATTTGGTTGTACTGTCATCGAAAACGTGTCGTGAAGTTAAATGCATTAGATTCTTTTCCTGCTCTTCAAAGGGATTCCCATACTCTTGAAAAGATGATACGAATGCTGACCTATCCTTGCGGAAAGTTTCCTCAAAGCTCTTCGTGTCTTCATAGTGTTTCTCTGGCATGCAATCTTCTTCTTTTTCGCTCAACATCTCCGCAATGACTGGTCCACTGACAGCCCATTTCAGTAAAGCTTTTGGGTTGTCAAGTATTCCAATGATTCCACCATCCGTCTTCAGAACTTTGTTGTTTTGTCCGTGTGCTTGATCTTGTCCGTGAATCTTGAACGAATACAGAAAGCCAACGTGAGTAGTGGGTATGGTCAAGTGCGAAGAACCAAGGCATCATTGCTTTAAGGCACTGCAAAAAGGAATCGAAGTCTGCTTCTCGAATGGATTTAATGAACAGGAAATATAGAGTTTCCATCTCGATTGCGGTAAACCAAAAGTCAGCATTTGCCGATTCTTCCCTTCGCGCTGCTTTCCATTTGCCATTATCTTTGAAGACACTTTGCTTTTGAAATGACAACTTCGACAAATGGAAAAATGATGCAAGGGAAACTTGGTGTGCGTACCCCGTCCTCTTGACTTTCGTTCCCTTGAGGAAGCTCTCGGTTCTCCCTGTTGTTTGGATTTTTGCCCTTTCAAAAACATCTGCCCAGCCGGATCCTTCAAACCAGTCACCGATTGCATCTAAGAAGGCCATCTCGATTTGTAATGGATCCATCATCCAAAGAACTTTTTCAAATTGGTCCGGATACATCCATTGCACTTGCTTGCGTTGCGTACACTGGCTGATCTCCTGTGATGATCGTTTGGCTTTGTGATCGATTGAGATGGTTAGTAAGGTTTTGGATGATTTCCATGCAGTGTTTGACCATTGCAGGGGAGTTGACAGATTCTAGAAAAACTGGTAATAAAGCTGAATGGGTTTTAAACGTTACAGGATAATTTTCTTTCTGCTTTGAGTGAAAGGCGGAGAAGGAGAAACGCTCTTCTGGCTGCTTTTTGTCGGTCTCATTCTGTATTGATGTATTTATTTATTTTAAACTATACAAACAATATTATTTAATAAAAAATCATGAAAACAATGATTTGACTTCAATCGGTTTTGACTCTTATTGGGTACATTTAAGTAGATTTTTGTAGGCAAAAAAGTTGTTCAGTTTTAAATTAGCTTTCCAACGATGTATAACATTCCAACGATATATAATATGACAGGTTTTGGGGTGACATATTTGTTTGTCAACAAATGCTGACAGGGAGTGACACATGACATTTGGCACTTGTCTCCCTTGAAAATTTTGATCAGTTGATCATTCTTGACCTCTGTGCCAAATTTCATACTTTTATCACAATTTGCACGATTCTTATAAATTATTCACTCAACTGCCTCCACAAAACAACTTTTAACTTCGAAAAGTGTTTAGCTAAAAAAGTGTTCGGCAGAAAACAAAGACCTCGTCGGTCCGTGCAATGCTCGGGAGTTATGCTGTGAGTTTCACATTTTGTTATTTCGGGTATAATATGATTAATTATTGTGGAAAATTGTGGATTATTTTGAAATTTTTTAATACTCCAATGAAATTTTCAATCTTTTAGCTTTCCGTAGATATGTACATTATATGTCACAGAAACCTTCAACACTATTTAGTTTTGCTTCAAAGTAACCATACTTTTCAACCTAAATTTGGCAAAAAAATTGTTATTGTGGAAGTTTGTGAGATAAATCTTGATAAAATACAGAACATATGGATAGTTAAGAAGCCAATACTCATCTGTTTATAAAAAAATTGCAGTTTTTAGGTTAGAATTCAACTATTTTGATCACTTTCGTTTTCAAAAAGTTCAAAAACCGGGCATGCCCGACCAATCCAGCTTTAGCTTTTATATAGTCTGTCTCGAAAGAATTTGCAGCTGGAGAAAAAAATGGCTGTAACTTTTGATAGAATTCGAATTAAGTTGCGATTTTGTGCTCGTTAAAAAGATATTCGTGAGTGGAATATTATCAAGTAAAAAATTTGAGAAAAAAAAAGAAAATGAAAATGAAAAATGAAGAAGAAAAAAATCAACTTTTTGTAGAAATGTGGTATAATTACCATTTTCACAGGAGTGACTCTTCAATCTTAGATCATCATCACTGTGAAAATTTTTTTCAAAAATATTCATTCAATCAAAAGATATCAAACAAAGTTTATTGCTGGTTGATCAACAAAAGGCTGTTTTTTTTGTCGTTTTTTAACGTTTTTTACTTCTTTATAGAGTCAACCAGCAATAAACTTTGTTTGATATCTTTTGATTGAATGAATATTTTTGATAAATTTTTTGACAGTGATGATGATCCAAGATTGAAGAATCACTCATGTGAAAATGGTAATTATACCACATTTCTACAAGAAATTGAATTTTTTCTTCTTCATTTTTCATTTTCATTTTCCTTTTTTTTCTCAAATTTTTTACTTGATAATATTCCACTCACGAATATCTTTTTAACGAGCACAAAATCGCAACTTGATTCGAATTCTATCAAAAGTTACAGCCATTTTTGTCTCCAGCTGCGAATTATTTTGAGACAGATTTTAGTATCTTTGCAATAACCCTTGAATAACCCTTAACCCTTTTGGTAATTAGTTCTTACAAAGTAAATAAGAAACAACGCATAATATGAGCATATTTATTTTTCTTATAAGCATATACTTTGTAAGAATCATATCAATAACTCTTGATAGACGGTGATATACCCTTCGGTAATTAGTTCTTACAACGTAAACAAGGAACGGCGCACAATATGAGCATATTTATTTTTCTTATAAGCAACTACTTTATAAGAATCAAAGCAACAACACTTGATAGACGGTGATATACCCTTCGGTTATTAGTTTTTACAAAGTAAATAAGGGATGGCGCATAATATGAGCATTATCATTTTTCTTATAAGCAACTACTTTAATAAGAATCAAAGCAAAAACCCTTGATAGACGGTCATATACCTTATGGTAATTAGTCCTTACAAAGTAAGCAAGGACCGGCGCATAATATATGCATTTATGTTTTTTTTGGTCACTGCTTCTCTCTTTTAATACAACCCTTTCTCATTTTGATCAACACCTTGATCATTACTTTATCATCCCGACAGCTGTAGCATAAAGGGGGGGTTTTCACTTTTACGGTACGACGGTATTGGGCCTTTTTTTCCCCGGTAAATCGGTATTACCAGAAAAAAACGACGGGATTACGGTATTTCATTTTCTACCGGTATCGGTATTTAGGTAATTAGGCTTCTTTTATCGACGGTACTACGGTATTTGACCCAAATCTTTGTCGGTATGACGGTATTTAAGACCCCTGAAACCCCCCCCCCATAAAGGACAAGAGCATTCCACTACGGTTTGTAACGTTGTGGTTTCAACCCGCAGCCGGATCATATCAAAGACAAAAATGGTATTTGACGCCTCTGATACAAGACAACTAAAGAAAAAGGTTAAGCGAAAAGCATAAATCTGATTTAATTGGTAACCTTTGTTCAAACATATTGTATGTCCAATACTTATAAAAATAAAATGAACGAGGGATGGACATAAATATTATTTTCATATGTGAATATAACCACAAGTAAATATCATATTTCCACATTCAGAAAGATTTATACAGGCGTTTATCGCCTGCGTTTATTGCCTAACACTGTACACTCAGAATGTTAAGAATTAAAAAGTGAAAGGCAAAAGAATTGATTGGCAGGTTAAAAAAACTAACGTCTACTTCAAGACTTCAGCTATATTGAATTTAAATAATAAATGTATCCCAAGCAATGGGCCAGTGTTTGATCTAAAGCTATAAGCTCAGGTGAGCAGGTCTGAAATGGGGTCCATAAGAACTGAAAAAGGAATTTGACTCGCCGCGTTTGGCTTGGCAGGGTAAACGCGGAAATTTAAAGCCAATTTTAGGGGTTGATACTTGTTCTAAAGGCTGTGGGATGGGTTTAAAGGCCTAACCAAGCAAAATGACTCACCGCGTTTGGCTTGGCAGGGTAAACGCGGAAATTTAAAGCCAATTTTAGGGGTTGATACTTGTTCTAAAGGCTGTGGGGTGGGTTTAAAGGCCTAACCAAGCAAAATGACTCACCGCGTTTGGCTTGGCAGGGTAAACGCGGAATTTAAGCCATTTTAGGGGTTGATACTTGTTCTAAAGGCTGTGGGGTGGGTTTAAAGGCCTAACCAAGCCAAATGACTCACCGCGTTTGGTTGGCAGGGTAAAACGCGGGAAATTTAAAGCCAATTTTAGGGGTTGATACTTGTTCTAAAGGCTGTGGGGTGGGTTTAAAGGCCTAACCAAGCAAAATGACTCACCGCGTTTGGCTTGGCAGGGTAAACGCGGAAATTTAAAGCCAATTTTAGGGGTTGATACTTGTTCTAAAGGCTGTGGGGTGGGTTTAAAGGCCTAACCAAGCAAAATGACTCACCGCGTTTGGCTTGGCAGGGTAAACGCGGAAATTTAAAGCCAATTTTAGGGGTTGATACTTGTTCTAAAGGCTGTGGGGTGGGTTTAAAGGCCTAACCAAGCAAAATGACTCACCGCGTTTGGCTTGGCAGGGTAAACGCGGAAATTTAAAGCCAATTTTAGGGTTGATACTTGTTCTAAAGGCTGTGGGGTGGGTTTAAAGGCCTAACCAAGCAAAATGACTCACCGCGTTTGGCTTGGCAGGGTAAACGCGGAAATTTAAAGCCAATTTTAGGGGTTGATACTTGTTCTAAAGGCTGTGGGGTGGGTTTAAAGGCTAACCAAGCAAAATGACTCACCGCGTTTGGCTTGGCAGGGTAAACGCGGAAATTTAAAGCCAATTTTAGGGGTTGATACTTGTTCTAAAGGCTGTGGGGTGGGTTTAAAGGCCTAACCAAGCAAAATGACTCACCGCGTTTGGCTTGGCAGGGTAAACGCGGAAATTTAAAGCCAATTTTAGGGTTGATACTTGTTCTAAAGGCTGTGGGGTGGGTTTAAAGGCCTAACCAAGCAAAATGACTCACCGCGTTTGGCTTGGCAGGGTAAACGCGGAAATTTAAAGCCAATTTTAGGGGTTGATACTTGTTCTAAAGGCTGTGGGGTGGGTTTAAAGGCCTAACCAAGCAAAATGACTCACCGCGTTTGGCTTGGCAGGGTAAACGCGGAATTTAAAGCCATTTTAGGGGTTGATACTTGTTCTAAAGGCTGTGGGGTGGGTTTAAAGGCCTAACCAAGCAAAATGACTCACCGCGTTTGGCTTGGCAGGGTAAACGCGGAAATTTAAGCCAATTTTAGGGGTTGATACTTGTTCTAAAGGCTGTGGGGTGGGTTTAAAGGCCTAACCAAGCAAAATGACTCACCGTTTGGCTTGGCAGGGTAAACGCGGAAATTTAAAGCCAATTTTAGGGGTTGATACTTGTTCTAAAGGCTGTGGGGTGGGTTTAAAGGCCTAACCAAGCAAAATGACTCACCGCGTTTGGCTTGGCAGGGTAAACGCGGAAATTTAAAGCCAATTTTAGGGTTGATACTTGTTCTAAAGGCTGTGGGGTGGGTTTAAAGGCCTAACCAAGCAAAATGACTCACCGCGTTTGGCTTGGCAGGGTAAACGCGGAAATTTAAAGCCAATTTTAGGGGTTGATACTTGTTCTAAAGGCTGTGGGGGGGGGTTAAAGGCCTAACCAAGCAAAATGACTCACTGCGTTTGGCTTGGCAGGGTAAACGCGGAAATTTAAAGCCAATTTTAGGGGTTGATACTTGTTCTAAAGGCTGTGGGGTGGGTTTAAAGGCCTAACCAAGCAAAATGACTCACCGCGTTTGGCTTGGCAGGGTAAACGCGGAAATTTAAAGCCAATTTTAGGGGTTGATACTTGTTCTAAAGGCTGTGGGGTGGGTTTAAAGGCCTAACCAAGCAAAATGACTCACTGCGTTTGGCTTGGCAGGGTAAACGCGGAAATTTAAAGCCAATTTTAGGGGTTGATACTTGTTCTAAAGGCTGTGGGGGGGTTTAAAGGCCTAACCAAGCAAAATGACTCACTGCGTTTGGCTTGGCAGGGTAAACGCGGAAATTTAAAGCCAATTTTAGGGGTTGATACTTGTTCTAAAGGCTGTGGGGTGGGTTTAAAGGCCTAACCAAGCAAAATGACTCACCGCGTTTGGCTTGGCAGGGTAAACGCGGAAATTTAAAGCCAATTTTAGGGGTTGATACTTGTTCTAAAGGCTGTGTGGGTGGGTTGGTTTAAGGCCTACCAAGCAAAATGACTCCTGCGTTTGGGCTTGGCGGGTAACGCGGAAAATTAAAGCCCAATTTAGGGGTTGATACTTGTTCTAAAGGCTGTGGGGGGTTTAAAGGCCTAACCAAGCAAAATGACTCACCGCGTTTGGCTTGGCAGGGTAAACGCGGAAATTTAAAGCCAATTTTAGGGGTTGATACTTGTTCTAAAGGCTGTGGGGTGGGTTTTAAAGGCCTAACCAGCAAAATGACTCACC